>NW_025063692.1:20762500-20782500 GCF_018153295.1 Drosophila grimshawi | reverse complement strand
GTTGCTGGTTAGCTGAGGGCGGCGGTGGCTCATAGCCCCAGACCATTGTGCGCACACCACAGCTTTCGCCCATGATGACGGTGGGCGTGCCACGAGGCGGGGTCTGTGAGGGCGTTTGGGGCGAGAGTTGCGACGATGCCGATGACGAGGAGGAGGGATGCGGCGAGGGGCACAAGGGGCCGCCAATTACCTCCGGCTTGACGCCATTGATGCGCGCATTGCTAAAGCAGACCATGCGATGTGCTGCTGCTGCTGCTGCAGCGGCGGCAGCTGCTGCTGCTGTCGGTTGCATGAGATGCGGCAAGCTGGAGGATGCTGCCGCAGCAGCAGCAACGGCCACCTGTTGTTGCACCTCACTCTTGACGCGAAACAAAATGGCGGCATCGCGGCTGGGATGGCGCAGCGATTGCAGCGATGCTGAATGCAGCAGCGACTGTTGCTGTTGTTGCTGTTGCTGGTGATGGTGTTGCTGCTGTTGCTGTTGCTGCTGCTGCTGCTGTTGCTGCTGCTGCTGTTGATGTTGCTGGTGCTGCTGCTGTTGCTGCTGATGATGATGCGGTGACAGATGCCGCTGCTGTTGAGCGCTGCCACTTGAAGTGGGCTCCTTTTTGACGCGTATCAGAGCATGCGGCGAATGTTGCTGCTGTTGCTGCTGCTGTTGTTGCTGCTGCTGGTGCTGCTGCTGTTGCTGTTGCTGACCAAGCAGGTGATGCAAGTGTAACTGCTGTTGGGTGAGCTGCTGCTGTGTTAGCTGCTGCATGGACTGCATCGTCAGGTGCGGCAGCTGTAGCTCCTGCGGCGGACTATTCTTGCGCAGCGTCAACGGCTGCGTCAGCTGCTGGTGGAGATGATGAGTCTGCACAATGGAGCTACCACTATGACCACCCAGATGAGCATGCGGATGCCCATAGGCGTGCCCCAGATGCTGACCCATCGGCGGACTGCTGCGACTTATGTGCGTCTGTTGCTGTTGCTGCTGCAGTTGCTGCTGTTGCTGCTGCTGTTGCTGCGACGAGCTAATTGAACTGGAGCTGCCCAAATCTCTGTCCCGATCACGGTCTCGATCGCGCTCTCTATCCCGCTCCCGATCCCTTTGTGTGGTTGTGGAAGAAGGCGAGGAGGGCGGTGGTGGCTCGGCTTTGATGCGTGAGGGCGTGACCAGGACGGTAACGTGTCCATGTCCACTGGCTGCCTTCAGTTCCCTATCACGTTCCCTCTCCCTCTCCCTTTCTCTTTCCCTCTCCCTTTCCCGCTCGCGCTCCCTGTGCTCCCTTTCCCTTTGCTGCTGCTGCTGCTGCTGTTGCTGCTGATGGTATGCCAGCATTTTTGTGGGCGAGGCCAGAATGCGCTCCTCTTTAACTGAGCGGATGACGCTCAGATTGCTGCTGGTGCTGCTGTTGATTTTGTTGCTAATGTTGATGCTGCTGCTGGTGCTGCTGCTGTTGTTGCTGTTGGCCAGCAGTCCGTTGGTTGGCGTACTGCTGCCACGCCCCGTCGTTGTTGACGGCTTCTCCTCGAGCGAGTCGGGCGAGGCGCGACTGCTGCCATTGCTCGAGCTCGATGCACCGCCATTATTATGTGGCGGTGTCGGCGTGCCGCGCGAATTCAATGCCAGCGACAACGCCTCACCAGCAACACTCGCAGCAACGCCAGCAACACCGACTGCCAGCAGCGGAGATGTTGCTCGCTGCAGCTCTGCCGGCGGCGGCGACATTACTGTGGATGCGGCAGCTGCTGTTATCGCATTGCTCGATGAGTGTATTTCAGTCTGTTGATGCTTGGATCCGCCAGCCGATCCAATGTTTTGATTTAATGCTGCTGCTGCTGCTGCTGCTGCTGCTACTGCTGCTTCTGTTGATGTTGATGCTGCTGCTGCTGTGGCTGCTGCGGCGGCGGCTGCTGCTGCTGCTGCTGTTGCCGCCTTAGCTGTTGCAGTTGCCGTTATGGTAATGGTGCTGCTGCTGCAGGAAGACGGCGTTGAAGACGTTGCCGCTGCTGATGTTGCCGCTGCTGTTACTGTTGTAGCTGCAGCTGCAGCTGTTGCTGATGCCGCTGCTGCTGCTGCTGCTGCTGCTACTGCTGCTGATGATGATGATGACGTTGTTGTTGATGTGGAGACGGCAGCAGCTGCTGCCGCCGATGTGGATGCTGCCGATGTCGTTACCGTCACCGATGGCAGCGCATTCAGCGGCAGCGGTAGCGGCGGCAGCGACGGCGCCGTTCCGCTGTCGCATAGCTTGGGCGACATCGGCGCCAGTAGATCCGGCGACGAGGTGGATGTGTCCGCTATGGATTCGCCGTCACTGCTGCATCTTGAATCGATTTTGCGCCGCTTGAGTTTGAGGTCTTGAAAAAGGCTCATTTTATCGAGCTCGCTGTACGGGCCACGGCTCAGTGTCATAATTCCTGCGAACCCCGCAAAGGGAAAACAAAGCAAAAGAAATAGTAATATAACAACAAGATAAGATAGATATATATATATATATATATATATATATATATACATATATATATATATATATGAAAAATAAATTATTCATTTGATTAATTCAAGTCAGATTTGAGAAGACTTCTCCAGCCTCACAGACAATCATTGGAAACAAAACAAAAAAAAAAGTTTGAAACACTTTTGGATCAAGTTCAGTCTGCTTGGTCTCATTTTAAAGAAGTTGCGTTAAGTCAAGAATTTGACTACTATATCCTGATAGCAGCTTCAACTAGTTTAGCATTTCTATAAAATTTGAACAAATTTGCGAAACAACAAAAAATGTGATCAATTTATGTGCATTAATTATTGATGAGGAATTTATCATGATGACAAGCCATGAACAAAATGACAGTCTTGCCAGATAAATAGGCAAATATTGGTATTTAGTTGGGCGCACGACTATAAAGCATTTAGGGTCACAGAACATTTGTCAAACAATAGCTAAGCTGAATATTTCCACATTGTGTGTGGTACCCCTGATAGAAGAAGCTCGTGGCTAAAATATTCTTGCATGTGGCACCTCTTCTATCCGCGTCTTGTCTGAGTTATGCTGATAGCACGTTTCCCATGGCCGTGACTTTGTCCGAAACTGAAATTAATTCGCATGGGTGTTAACTTGTTAAACTTGGTTTAGCATTTAGAATTTCCGATTTTCAATAAAAATCACCTTTTTGATACCCTACGGACGACGAGCGAAGTGCATATACATTTGGATATGTATTTTTTGAGGAGATCTATTTCGAATGTGACCAATCGACAATCTACACCAACCCATCGAATAACTATATTATAAACCATTTCCAAATCGAATTATGCCAGTATCTAAACAACAATTACTGCTTAATGATAGTCATATTCAAGTCATAAAAAATTATAATAAAATTTGTAAAAGGATATATTCAAAATTTCGGGAAATGCTATCATATTATGTTAACTTTAAAGAATTAGATAAACTACAAAGCTTGACACACATTTTATGGGCATAGATTAGAATATACTATAACACATATAGCTGCCGATCAAAAATAATATGAAACATGTTCAAAAACAGATTTCTTTTGGTTCGATTTCGCTTTAAACTGAACGACGAGTGAGACTTGAGTAAAATAAGACAACGTCCTCATTTGTACAAGCTATTCTTAAATAGTCTAGCAAACGCTTTATATATAAGTACAATTGTTTGCTATAACCGATATGCCCCATTGTGAATGCCGCCGTATTTAAACATGTGTTTTTTGGGCCATATTACGAGTCCATTTGTCTGCTCAGATGATGCTCGGCACCAAGTGAATCACTGTCCACAGCATGCATAAAATCAGATATCAGCTAAAGTAGTTTTATTTTTTTTTCTTTTTGTTTTTTCTTTTATTTTGTTTCGTTTTTTTTTCTGAATCGAAATTGGCGGAAGTTAATGCCAAATGACCAAAACAAAATTTGCATTTACTTCCCAAAACCGAGAAGCAGCGCGATTTAAAGAAGAAACATAAGCTAATACAAACACAAGTAAAACAACAACTTTAAGCAAAATAAAAATAAACTGGTTAAGCAGCAGGGGTGGGTAGGGTAGGGGGGAGGTCATCTAATTAGCTGCGTCGCAAAGTGTTTAGCCTCTTTTTTTTTCTTTTACGAATTATAAAAACGCAGCACAATATGGGTCAAAAGAAAATATGTAGAAAATGCTGGCATTCAATTTCTAGCAGCAAAGTAAAGTGGAAATCAAAGCTGGCAGGGGACGGTGACGGGGGCGGCAGACGAGGATGGAGGGTGTAGTGCAGCGACGTTGCTATCAGCAAGCACAGTGCCTCCCTCTAGCTGTCAAGATAAGCGTTCTGTGTGTGTTGCAATCTGCTGCAAGCTACAAGTTTAACCAGAGACAGAGACCAAGAGAACAGGCAGAGAGAGAGAGAGACAGAGATAGAGAGAGAAAAAGCGAGAGAGAGAGAGAGAGAGAGAGAGAGATATAGGGAAAGAGAGCTAGAAAGTGAGAGAAAGATGTGGCTGCCACCAGCTCAACTTTCGATCGCATTGAAATTCTAACTCGCTCGCTTACTCTCTTTCTGCCTCTCTCTCTCTCTTTCTCTCTCTCTCTCTCTCCCTCTCTCTCCCCCTCTCTCTCTCTCTCTCTCACACTCTCTCACTCTCTCTGTCTCTCTCTCTGACGCTTACTGCCTGCCTCAATTAGTGAACGCGGTGCGTTGGCCCAGCTAGTGAATATGTGTGTATCTGTAAGTGGATGTATCTATATCTAATGCCGTTGTATCTACGCATGCCACGATCATTTGCCAAGCGAACGGCGGCAACAACAACAACAGCAACAGCAACCAGCAGCGACGGCGCTGACGTTGACGTTGACGCCGACGTCGACAATGTCGCGTTTGTGTGTGTATTTTTAAAATTTGACCTATTTTCATTATCAAGCGCAAGATTATTCTAAACAATAAAGCCCATGCGTAACTGTATCTGTGTGTCGATGTGTCTGTGTGTCCGTGTGTCTGTGTGCTGGTGTGCCTGTGTGTTGGTGTGCTGGTGTGTCTGTGTGTTGTACGGCGCGTGGTGGCAACAGAAGCCAGCCAGAACACCCACACACCCACCCACACACACACACACACACACACAGACACACACAGACACAGCTGTTGCATACAGACGCACCTGTGAGGTTAACAAGAACTAATAAAGCGCGAAACGAACCATGAAAACTTATCAAGTCGTTGAAGTTCTTTTATCGAGAATTTATAGAGAAGCCAACTGCAATTGCAGTCTGTCGTTAGGATTCCAATCAATTCATCTGAAGCGGACTCCACATTAACAAAATCACATAATTCACACGAATGAAACGCCTCTAGTCTCTTTAAACTAAATCTTATATCAAACACCTTAAATGCAATTATCTTTCATATTGGAATCTTCATTCACATATGAATGCAAAATGCTTCAGCTTATTATGGATATGGCTAAATTACACTTAAATTATCGATAACATTCAGATGTTTTTTTTTTAAATCGAAATGAGAAATTCCTGAAATACCTAGATCATCTTTAGTAAGCATCCATATCGATGTTTTTGTGAAAACTTGACGTGTTCCACGATTTGGGATTCAACTTAAATTATTTTTAATTGAAAAATAGATAAGACCATCTTTCTAATTCAGAAATGTACATTCGTTTTTGAAGTGTTTGTATTTTTGTTTTCCAACATTTCGAACGGAACAAATGTTTAATGTCGATTTATTCGGAATGGAGCAAATAGGCTTTATCAGTTATATTACCAATAAACCCCGTTGAAACCAATTGAAACTATATAGTTTTATATCAAAGTAAAACTCGATACTCGCCTTTTCGAGCCTTTCTTCAGCTTATCGAATATAATGAGTGTGTGATTTGAGTCGCTAAACGAATGTTGAATACCAAATATATATATAATAATATCAAGTGCTACATTTTATTTGTACAGTGTGGCAAGCCATATACATATGTTGTAGGTGTGTAGATATATGTATATGTATATGGTATGCAAGTATGAGTGTAATGCAATAGAAAAGAAAATATATCTATTTATATACAGAGAGTAGAGGTTGTTAGTGTTAGCATTAGGAATGGTGTAATGTAGGTAATAATCATATGCATTTAGGTAATTAGTAAGAGTTACTACTTAACAGGTTAGAGGTTGGGTATTTGCACAAAATTTACCTATGGATGTCATAATTTTGTAGTTGCCGATTCGTTTCTTGAATTTGGATTTGGATCGTATCAGAATACGTAAAAATTTTGTATGCCGATTGTTGAGAAATTTGTTATTGTTTTGTATTTGATATCTTTTCGATTTCTTGGGGTTTCTGATTATGATTGTTGTTGTTGTTGTTCTTGTTGTTGTATTTGTTTTTGTTCTTGTTCTTGTATTTGGACTCGAGGCAAGCATTTAGGATCTGTCAGCCGTGTGTGCCGCACCTGCCACATGGCGGCAGAGAGCCTGAGACCAAATTGGAAAAGCAAAACAATATGTCAAATCAATGTTGTCTTGAACGCTGATCATGATTATCAGCTTAAGATCAGATCATGATCAGGCGCCAAAGTGTTGTGCCAATTTTATATTATTAATTTTTTGTGATTTATTTTGGAGCATTTTCTTCTCTTTTTTTTGTTTTTGTTTTTGTTGCGGTAATATTTTGATAGTATTTTTGGTTGTCACTAGTTAAAAAATTTCGATTTTGATATTATTTATTATTTGGGTTGCTTATTTCTTTTTTGTGTTGTGTTTTTGCAGGGTGCGTGTGTGGTGTGTTTTTTTTTTCTTTTTTTTGCAGTTGGAATGGGTAGCAGGGGCAAGGGCGGGCTAGGGCTAGGGCGAGGGCTAGGGCGAGGGCGAGGTGAGGGCGTGTCGGGTTTGAGTAGCGAATAGTTGTATGGTTTATGATATATTATGAAGTTATGTTATGAGAAAACAGAACGTAAAAAAAATACTAACGGCAAATGGGCGGCATACGAGATTTTTTCTTATAATAGTTATTATAGTTGTTGTAATGAGTGTTGTTGTTGTTGTTGTTATTATTATTGTTGTTGTTGTTGTTGTTGCTGTTGTTGTTATTATTGCTGTTGCTGTTGTTGTTGTGTGAATTGCACTTGTTACACTTTTGACTGCAGGCGTTTTGGGCCGCAGTCTTTGTGGCAAGCGTTGAGACTGGCAATGTGGCTGCTGTGCAGGAGACGGTTGCTGCTCCTGCTGCTGCTGCTGTTGTTGTTGTTGCCACAGTTGCTGGCGCCTTTATATGAAAGTCATGAGCTGGCTGCTGCCCTTCCGTTTGCTGTTCGTCTGCAACATGTTCGGGGGTTGAGCTTGAGGATGTTGCTGTTGCTGCTGAAGCTGAAGCTGTTGTTGTTGTTGGCGCTGTTGCTGTTGCTGCTGCAGCTGCTGCAGCGCCTGTGCCTGTGCCTGCAATATCGCTAGCGTCGACGCCGCTATCGCCAGCAGAACCAGCAGCAGCAGCAGCAACATCATTAATGTTATCATTATCGTTATCACTATCGCGCTCGCCGCCATGAAGATGATAATGATGATGGTAATGATGATGATGATGATGATTATCATTCATAAATTGTTCTTGTTCATTGTTATTTCCGCTTTGAAAACCGGAATCGCAACCAAAACTCAAAGCGTCGCCGCCGCTGCCAGCGTTGCTGCTGCGTAAGTTATTGCTGCTGCTGCTGCTGCTGCTGCTGCTATTGTTGTTGTTGCTGTTGCTGCTGCTGCTGTTGTTGCTGTTGAGTGCAACATACGGCAGGTTGCCGTTGCTGCTATTGCTATTGTTGTTGTTGTTACATTTCTTGAGCAGCGTTTTGTTGAGCGGCGTTTTGATGATGGTCAACTTGCTGCTGCTGCTGCTGCTGCCGCTATCAACCTCGCGGCCGGTGTCCTTGTCAGCAATATTGTCGTCATCGATGCTGCTGTTGCTGTTGCTGTTACTTCTGCTGTTACTGCCATGACCATTGATGGCTCTCAGCTGCTGCTCCTCAAGCGTATGCTGTCCATTCTGCTTCGCTTCGCCACTTTTGCTTACTGCTGCTGCTGCTGCTGCTGCTGATGATGCTGCTGCTGCTGCTTCGGCAGCAGCAACATTGACAGCAGCCACTTTTGGCTCCAGGCTCAGCGGCTGATTGGCATTCATTTGGGCTGCTGTTGCTGCTGGGTGGGTTGCTTTTAGGTTGGCAGACAAAGCTGATGATCGGTGGCAACACTGGCAACTGTTGGTGCCATGCTGGCAACGGCAACCGCTGGCAAGCAGAGCCACTTATGAAGCATGCTGCCACAGCAGGCTATTCATGAGTTTTATCCAATTTGAGTTCTCTCAATTACAGGGTATCTATTGTTCTATCTCTCTCTCTCTCTCTATCTGTCTCTTTCTCTCTCACTCTCTTTTCACTCACACACACAACAACAAGCGAGTATTTGGTCTCTCGTTAAATCACTACACAGCTGAGATGAGCGAGTTGAAACAAAAAAAATGATCAAAAAAAGTAATGCACACACAGACACACAAAATAAATATCCTTGAATATGGAATTGATCGCTGGTTACAAGAACGTGACAAGTAACGAGTAACGAGTAACGAATAACGAGTAACGAGTAGCGAGTAGCGAGAGTGTGTTTGTGTGTGCTCGGAATGGGGCGGGTCGTTGGGAACTACAGCTAAAGCACAAACACACTCACACACACACACACACACACACACACACTTGGAAACAACAACAAGCGTAAAAAAAAAAAATATATATATATATAGATATGTCAATCGGGCCTGATGATCACTGCGTATATTCCATGGACCGATATATAGTTGATTTGTTTTTTTAAGTTTTATATTGTTGTTGTTCTAGCTAGAAGCAGCGAGTAAGTAGCGCACACACATACACACACACACGCACACACACAAAGACAGGCACACAGTAACGGGACATTGCGATAAGAGCGAGAATGCATTTAGCTGACTTAAGTTGAGTTGAGTTGATTTGATTTGGATTGATTTTGATTGATTTGTATGCAAATAGAAGTGTTATATGTATATGTATTTGTATATGTAATTGTATGTATATGTATGCTTGTATGTATGTATGTATGTATATATGTATTTAGAAATATATCCATTAATATTACACATCAAACATCGAATGAGGCGCGAGCGAAGTTGTTCTTTGGTTTCGCGTATTAACCGCTTTTAACTAACTGTTTTCGCACGCCGAATCTATCGAATTTATCGAGTAACAGCCAAAAACCGGGCAATCGTTAGTACGCGCACTCGTCGACGACACAACAACCAAAATAAAACACCGACAGTGGCGAAGCAACAAAACTACAAAAAATATATATATTTTGTGTATCAGAAAACAACAACAACCAAACAAAAAAAAACAAAAAAAATACAAAATTAAAAAAAAAATTTAAAAAAAAAATACAAAATTATATGATAATAATAATAGTGTCTCTTCCGTATGACAACACACACCACAACAAACAGAGAAACACAGCGGACAAGAGTCGCTTTCGCGCCGTGTGTTGTTTGCCTCGTTGCGGTTGTTGTTGCCGTTGCCGTTGCCGCTGTTGCTGTCGGCTGGTTGTTGTTTTGTTTGATGCTGCTCCGCGGCCAACGTGCGTACATTCGAACGAAATAAAGTGAAATGAAAGGAGTAAGCGAGCGAAAGAAAGCAAGCAGCAGCCACACAACAGTCTCAGCCCAGTCAGCCAGCGACGTCTGCGCTGGCGTCGCTGCCAACGCTACCATACACATAGCTGCTGTTGATGTTGCTGTTGCTGCTGCTGTTGCAGGCGCGCGCGCTTCGTTCGACAAAACTTGCGCGCAACTACTACAACTATTTCAAAGCGTCGCTGTCGCCGTCGCCATCGCGGTCGCGGTCGTCGTCGCCGTCAACGTCACCGAAGCCAACGATCGGCAGAAGCACGCCATTAGACGGCAACGTCGACACCGCAGTCGACGTCAACTGCAAACGAAAATGAAAACCAATAGACAAAAAGTAAAAAAAAAAACATTTAAAAAAAAAAATAAGAAAAAAACGCTACACCAACACACATAAGCACATGCATGGCGCAGTGCTTAGACACACACAACACACACACACACACACATATGCATATAGACACAGACACAGTCATAGACGAGGCGACGTCGACGTCATAGTTATGCTTAGCGGCCGCCGTCGTTCGGCAACATTCGGCTACTCGGTTCGGGTGCAATAAGCGACCGATAGACAAACAGAATACAGAGACAGAGAGAGACAGAGAGAGAGAGAGAGGGCGAGAGGGAGAGAACGTAGAGTGGGCGCGCAGCAGAAGCTCGCTCTTGGCAACTCTAAACAACTTACATGCATTGCATTTGCCCCCACACCCCCCACCACACCACCCACAGGAATAACTCCGTTGCGTCTGGCGACAGTTTCGCCGTCGCCGTCGCTGTCACTGTCGACGTTGCGTCGTTGCTGCCTAGGCGCATGAAAATAGAAAATAAAATACGCTCTGTGTGCATGTGGCTGTGTGTGTGTGTGTGTGTGTGTGTGTGCTGCATTTCAATTAAAATGTAAAGATGTGTGGACGTTGACCGGCTCGCCAGCCAGTGGGTCGCATGCATTACAGAAACAGCAGGCGAAAAAAAGAAATAAACTGTAATAAAAAAGTTTTGCTTGGACACTCGACTATGACTTTAACTTCGCCTACGACTGCAACAGCAACAGCGACAGCAACTCCGACTTTGAGTTGGAGTTCGCGTTCGACTTCGACTTCGACTTCGACTCGGAAACTCCTCACTCGGGATACATATACACAGAGAGAGAGAGAGAGAGATGCACTCGTCCAATAGTCACTTACGTCAACAGGCTAGAAAGAGAGCGGCTGCGGAAGATTGCAGGCTTGCGCTTATGCAAAGGTTCAATGAAATGTGAAACATAAAACTGTGCCACCAGCATTAGCAGAGTGCAGCGACGTCAACGTCGCGGTTGCTGTTGCTGTTGCTGTCGCTGCATGACGGCAACAAAAAAATAAAAGCTTTGAGCATTAGCCGCATGGGAGTGTGAGAGTAAGTGAGAGTGAGTGGGTGAGTGTGTGTGTGTTGTGTGTGTGTGTGTGAGTGAGAGAGTGAATGCTACAGTAAATGCTTCCTGGCTCTCTTGACGAATGCAAAGGCAAAAAGTGCAGATGCAGAATACCGTTGCTGATCACTGGGTGACACACACATACACACATATATATATATATATATATTGGAATGTTTGTTTGTGTGCACGCTCACATTGACAGTAAAAGGTAAAAGTTAATTTGAAAAAGAGCACAACATCGACGATTGCGCAACGGCAACGGTGCGCAAGTGGAGCGCAACGGCAACAACGCCGTCGACATCGACGTCGGCAGCGGTGGGCAACATTAAGAAGCAGCAATGTCATGAATTGCCAAATGTGAATTGTGTTTTATTTATTTATTTATTTATTTGGGAGGGGGGGGCGTGGGTCAGCAAGGGTGGCAAAAACAACAACAACAAAATCCAAAAATTTGTTGGGCATATTTTTTGTGATCTTTGTTTGCCATTTTGGCAGACTACCACCCCGCCCACTTCTTGAGTAATGCCAAACAAACCACTCCCCTCCACACACCCACAAACACACACACATGCACACACACCAGTTGATCATTAATAGTTATGTGTGTGTGTGTCAAGCACTTTCGATTTCGAATAGTACAACAATAGCAACAACATCAAATTCAATGTGTAACATTTCATTTCCTTATTGCTCACTGACATTTTGCTATACACACACACACACACACACACATGCGCATACATAAACTGCTTACGACTTTATAATCAGCAACAACAACAACAACAGTAACAACAACGAGCAAAAGCGAACTTGTATCAAGTCTAGTGCTGCATTTGGTCTTGCTTGTTGCTGCTGTTGTTGTTGTTGTTGTTGTTCTAACGCAGGAAGCTTAAAGCCAGCCAGCCGCCTAAGCTGACTCTTTATGCTCTCTGTGCGCTCTCTTCGTTAAGCCGCTCTCTGCGGTCAGCTGATAGGCTGCCGTTGCGGTTGCTGCTGCTATGGCGCAAGTGAAAGTTTTTGTGTTCTTTCCTTGTCCATGACACGGATCGCAACTGAGAGACAGACAGAGAGGGAGAGTGAGAGAGGGAGAGAGAGAGAGAGAGTAAGGCAAGCTAACACGCATGCGCCCGCTTGGCTGAAGCGAGATGGCATGCGGAAATATGTAACTCTGCTCAGTAAGAGAGCGCCCCAAAGAGAGCCGTTGCGCTCGCGCGTGCGTTTGAGAGAGCTTAACGGTGTGCGCATGTTTTTTTTATTTCTGATTTTTTTTTTGGTTTTTTCTTTCTTGAGTTGGACTGACGATCAATGTTGTTTGCTACTCACCGGACCACAGCGCCGGGCCAGGCATAATTGTAGGCGTTTAGTCTCTGCTGCTGCTGCTGCTGCCGCTGCTGCTGCTGTTCTTGTTGTTGTTGTTGTTGTTGCTTTGACTTAGATCCTTTAAATTTGTGTACTACAATTAAAGTCACTTTTGCACAACACTTGAACAAAAAATCTTTAGCTGTTCATTGAATTTGAATTTGTTTGGTTTTTTCTTGTTTTTTTTTTTTTAATTATTTTTTTATTTTTTTTTTTTGGGGTAAACGCGCGCGCGCTCTGACTGCGTTCGAGCCACAAAGCGACTGAAGTCAGTGCGCTGCCGTCGCCGTCGCTGCCGTCTGCAGTCTGCGGTGTGCACTCAGTGGCTGCTGCAGCTCTGAAGCCAAAATAAAGCCAACGTCAACGCCAACGCCAACGTCAACGTCAGCGTCAGCTGCACAGTCAGCAGCATATGCGAAAAATCACTGGCGCTGCAGTTGTTATTGCTGTTGTTGTGGTTTGTTGCTGCTGCTGCGACTACTGTGACTGCTGCTGCTGCTGCTGGTGTTGCTGCTGTGTTACAAGTGCTCCAAGTAGAAGTTGCTCAAGTTGTTAACGTTTGTTTTTTACTTTAATATTTTTTTATTTTTTTAATTTTTTGCTTTTAATTTTTATTCTTTTTTTAATTGAATTTTTGTTTATTATTGTTGGTATTGCGCGTACTTTGCGAATTTGTTGTGTACCAAAAGCGCTACTGCTGCTGTTGCCAGAGCTGCACGGCAGTCTGGCGGATATAACGGAAATGTGCAACTGGCAGCCCAGCAAAACGGCAGCAAACAGGCAGCGAAATTGTCAAACGCTTGCAGCGACAGCAAACGACCAAAACAGAAACCGAAACAGAAACCGAAAACCAAACGGAGAGCAGAACCCGACCAGCGACGACGCTGCTGCGCGTGGGGTTTTCCTTAGGCCCCAAAAGCTGCTGCTGCTGCTGTTGTTGCTGTTGTTGCTGTTGTTGCTGTTGCTGCTGTTGTTGCAGTTGCTATTTTGCTAACTGCCATTTGCGATTTGCTCTTGTCTGTTGGCTTCTAACGGCTTCGTCAAGTGCATTGCGCTGCGTTCAGCTCTCTTTAAAGCTCTCTCGCTCTCTCCCTCTCCCTCTCTCTAGTTCTCTCCCTCTCTCTCTCTCTCTCTCTCTCTGTGTATATATGTGTGCTCTCTGAGATGCTTGCATCATAGACTGCGCTGCACCCGCCACGCTAAAAAGCTTCCTCTGACCTGACACTTGTCAACTTGTGCAGTGGCTGTTGCTTAACCAAAAGTTGTCGTCATCTGCTCTGCAGCCACCCACTTGCACACAAACCCACACCCCCCCCCCCCCCCCCATCTCTCTCTCTCACCTTCTCTTTCTCTCAGCACGTTGTTGATTTTGTTTTTATTGTTTTTGTTTTTTTTTGTGTTGGACGACGCGAGTCAACCAACTTTGGAAGGTCATGTGGACTTAGTGCAGCCGAAATATCCTTGGATGTTATTGGAAACACAGACATATGCAATCGGTCTCTGCGTGTGTGTGTGTGTGTGTGAGTGTGTGTGAGTGTGTGTGAGTGTGTGTGAGTGTATGTTGGTCTATGCTTGCCCAGAAGTCGCCTGGGAGCTGGATCTAATTGCCTGCATTTTTGCTATTGTTGTTTGACACATATTTGTTGTCATAGATACACAAGTGCATACACACACACACACACACATACACACACATAGTTACATATATGCACTTATGTTTTAGCCAAGCAACATGGCCAACAATCGCAAATTGCACACGCTTAAGCTGGAAAACTTCTCGAACAATGCAGAAAAAGCAACCTCTTTTTTTGCAGCCTAATTTGGTTCGGCGAAACCCATCAAAACCATTTCGATTAGGTATGAATGCATCAATAATGTATGTACAAATGTACAAATGTACATCGATGTATGATTGCTACACAAATACATGGCTAATATTACTCGGGCCAGTTGTTGTACTACCAATTTATATATATGTATATATATATATAATTGATAATAGTTTATTTGCCCAGCCATTTTGTGCCAGTGAATAATGATAATTAACTTTTGTGTAGTGCTCGGAAATTGAGTTTAAAAAGAGTTTATGTACATATCTATATACACATACATACATATATATAAATATTCGAATGTACATATGTATTTACGTTTTAGCCATGTAACAAGACACAACTAAACTTTTCGAACAATTTTGCGTTCACTTTGCAGCCACCTCTTTCATATTTGATTAGTCATTTCCAATAGTTAAATCAATCAATATAATTATAATTGAATTTAACACTTTATGACACCAATTGGGAATGTTTTTAACGATATCCGTAAGAACACATTGTAATAAACTTAAACATGGATCTTCTTATTAAATACTCATTGTATTTATTCGAAACTTTTAGATAAATACAAAGTGCAAGGCCAGAAATGATCCATTTGTCATATGAAGACCCAAACATTTATTTAATATGTAGATAAATAAATTGGATTTGTAGAATTAATGTATTTATCGCTTAATGATAATGATGTTTTGACCTAATTCATGGTGTCGTCTATTTTCGATTTTCATCCGGTCACCATCCGTCTTCGTCTATGTAAAATTCTGATGTGGGTGCCCCCTGCACTCTGCCACTGGCCAACCCGTGTACGCCCTTGACTATGTTTACGTTGAAGATATTCTCAATAATTTGCTCAGGTTTCCAAATATATTTCAAACATTGCTCTCCATAGAAATATTTTCTTGTTGGAAAATTATAATTAATACTGAAATTTCCACGGCAATCCATAGAAAACAGAAAGTTTTATTTATTCTTAAGCATATCTCGAATGTGACTCTACATGTTGTTCTTATCATTCGAACTATTATATAACTACAGACATATATATGCAGACAGACAAAGAGAGAGAGAGAGAGAGAGAGAGAGAGTGAGAGAGAGAGGGGGAGGGAGAGTGAGACGGAAAGGTAGATCATAAATATTTACATGCGCACAAGTTGCAGTTGCACTCTAATTGCCAGTCATGAGGTTCAACAACTTTCACGTAAAAATCCTTGAACGCCATTTGCATAAAAAGCCCCCCAACCAGCCAACAACAACAATAGAAGCTAGAACAACAACAACAACAACAGCAACTGCAACAACAACAACTGCAACAGCAACAGCAGCAACAGCAACAGCAGCAAAAGTAACAACAAGATTACGTATACGCCACCATTGCGACAGACGACGACGACGACGACGACGAAGTGTTGGACTGGTGAGGGGCAGGGGCAGGGGCAGGGGATAGGATGGCGGATTGTTAGCTAGGCAGGTCGCGACGTCGCTTTGTAGAATGTGGTAGAAAACAACAAAACTATCGAGTGCTGTATTAACGGCAAATGCAGTTTGTTGCTGTTGCCCGAAATAAGTTCGAAATTGCCTTTTGGGCCAATTTGGTGCCACTAAACGAATGTCAAGTGGAAAAGCATAAGGGGAGAGGGTGTGTTTGGAGAGGTTTGCAGCCCATAAGCAAGTCCAAAACGGAACAGAGAGCGAGAGGGGAAGCGATTCAAAAGGTGTTTGCGAGTTTTGTAATAAAATGCAAAATGCTGCCACTTCTTTGTTGCTATCGCTATATTTGTTGTTATTATTGCTAATTCTGTTGCTGTTGCTGTTCGCATAATATTTCTGGGTCATAGATATTTAAGTAAGTATATAAGTTGTGAAGCGCCATGTCAATCAACATCAGATAGTTGAGATCCCCAAGTATTACTACTCATTTATGCAGATACGAATCTGTGCATTTCAGATAAGACCCCGTCCCATTAATAGATATATATATATATAAATTAATGTTTTATAATTATTATTAGTAAAGCATATGACTTATGACTTGGACTACTAACCTTATAAAACGAAAGTCCAACGCTGCAAAAGAAATGCCTGCGTCATTCCCTCTAAGAACTGTAAGTAGAGAAGCAACAAGGAGAGATTAAAGTTAATACATCGTATATATTACAAATATGATATGATAGATGAAGATACATATATACACACTCACACACACTCACACACACGCACATACATAGTCCGATAAATGCATAACAGCTATCTATCTATGCTCTATCATTGCATAAGAGCTCTTCGGATATTCTATCGGGGCTCGGAAATATGTGTTTCAATTTGAATTTTGGAATTTGGGTGACCATTTGCTGCGGCTTGCTCCATATTCTTATCTCCGATTTCTATGCTATAGCAGCAAAACGGAAGAGGGTTGGGGAACCAGACATTATACGTTTTTTTTTGTTGTATTTTTTGGTATTTTTTTTATTTTTTTTTTAGTTGTAGCTCGCAGCTATCAAGTTTCCCTCTTTTGGTTTGTGTGTTTGCCTTTGCCTTGCTGCGCTGCGCTTTTCCAAATTCGAATTCTCGTTTGGCTTTTTTTTTTTTGGTTGTTCTTTTTTTTTTTTCATTTTTTAGGTCAATTTTGACAGTCGAAAGACTAACTGACAGCAGCTAGCTACAACAGCAACAACAACTACTACAACAATTTGAAGATCGATTCCGTCCCCCTGCTTCTTCTTCTCTGCCCCGCCAAGGAACATCATCTTCATCTTCATCTCATCTCATCAGCATTGACAGGCGACGGGCGCTGGGCCAAGAACTTGAAATTGTGTGTGTGTGTGTGTGTGTGTGTGTGTGTGTGTGTGTAGGTGTGTGTGTGTGTGGGTGGACAACTGGCAGCTGATGTCAGAAAGGTGCGCGGATTCTTGAATACTTCGAATTATCTCAAAACGACTATATGCAAGACACTTACTTCCCCACACTGAGAGAAAACACATATGAAAGATTCAAATTGTGTATATGTAACTTAATTAAATATACATTTATATATATGCTTGGATATATTTTATGATCGTAGAATGTCAATTGCAAAATACACCGATTTGGAAGTATTTAAAAAATAATGCGGCAATCGAAAGGCATTTCAAAATTAGTTCGAATTCTACAAAAACTATCTAAATGTGAAGTTAAGACAACCGAATTTCGCTCAGTGTATGAGAGTGTAGCACATGTTTAGGGCGTTATTTATGTTTGCTGGTGACCTATATATACGCATACAGAGACAAAACCAGAAAAAACACAAGAGAACCAGGCCAAGCAAACGAGAGAGAGAGAGAGAGGTAGATAGCGAAAGCAAGCCAGAGCGAGAGATAGAGAGAGAGAGAGAGAGAGAGAGCAAGAGATAAGCAATGCGTAGCACTAATGACCAAAAGGTGCATACGTATAAAACCGAAAAGAATTCAAAGATATGTAGACACATGTATGAACATATGCACATATCTATATACATAATGTATACGCAGCGTATCGCTCATATACACATATGTATATATATGTATATATGTATATATGTATGTGTGTGTTATCTCTGTGTGTGTGTGTGTGTGTGTGTGTGCGACACCTTCAACACATCCCTGGACGCATATCAAGTTGAAGGTTTATTTTTGTTTACAATCATTTTCGAACAATATAAAAAGAACGACAACAATAACAACAACAGCAACAACAGCAACAGCAACAACAACAACTGGCAAAGCAAACACAAACAACGCGACTGTTTCAGCTGCCACTACCCCAACATGTGTGTGTGTGTGTGTGTGTGTGTGTGTGTATGACTCGGACAAATGTATGTTTGTGTGTGGCCCACAACCAACAACGCATCTCCCGTAGCATACCCGGACCACCCCCACCCTCAGCCGACGTCTAGCCCCCGCCCCCTGCAGCACGCCCACACATCCAACAAGTAGGTCGCCATCGCCATCGCCATCGTCATCGTCGACGTTTCGAAATAGAGAGAAAAAAAAAGAATTTGTTTTTATTCTATTTTTTATTTGGTGCGTGTTTTTTTCTGCCTTTTTTCTTTTCGTTTTTAGAATTTTATCTTATCGGCAGTCATCAAGCTTAAGATTTTCTTTCTGTGTACCCTGTATGTGATGCAAAATGCACGGCTTCCCCAACCATCAAAAAGTGCAGGGCAACAGATAGTCGAACCAGGCACTTCACATCCAATTACAGGGTATCTTCTGCTCGATCACTCTTCTTGCACACTTGCAAACTACAAAATTGAGTCATCTTCCAAAACATCCAAAGGGTTAACTACAGGTCGAATAACTTCCGGCTACAGGGTGTGTCATAGTCAGGCTGCCTCACATTTTGATAGTTCTTGCTTGTTTTGCTTCTTTCTTCTTGCTTTCTTCTGCTTCTACAAACAGCAACAGCAACACAAGAAAAGATTAAACAAAACAACAATTTGTTTGCCTTCAACTCGCCTCGTTGCCCGCTGCCTCTTTCTTCTCTATCTTTTCTATCATCTCTCTCTATCTCTCTGGCTCTTTCTTTCTCTCTCTTTCACACTTTCTTGCTCTTTCGCTGCCAGTTTGTGTATTTGTTCATATTCCACGCACCCGGCACAAAGCAACAACCACAAAAACAACATCAACAAACTCGCACATAAATAAGTTGCGGCAGCTGCGATCGCTGAATACCCTACACCTTGCCACGCCCACCACAATGGCTGCAGTCGCGTCGCGGCGAACGCGGGCGACTTGTGTATATGCCACACGTAGGGCATACAACCCGAACCCGAAAATACATATTTTTTTTAAGACATACCAAAAAGAAACAACACACAATAAAAAAGTAAATAAATAAAAAATAAAAAAACAAAAACAAAAAATATAAGAAACCATTTGAAATCTAGGTCAAAATATTTTACGCATATCTCTCTCTCCCTCTCTCTCTCTCTCTAGCTCGCTGAGGCTATCTGGCTCTCTCTCTCTCTCTCTCCCACTCTTTCTTTCTATTTGCCTTTCTTATTGTCGTTGGGTAAGAACAACAAGTTGAAACAAACAAGCAAACAAACATACTAAATATGATCCAACTAGAGATCCTTTGTTGTACTTTGTGCTTAATAATTGA
The DNA here is from genome assembly GCF_018153295.1 of Drosophila grimshawi. Taxonomy (NCBI): domain Eukaryota; kingdom Metazoa; phylum Arthropoda; class Insecta; order Diptera; family Drosophilidae; genus Drosophila; species Drosophila grimshawi. The sequence continues at coordinate 20,763,102 of NW_025063692.1, read as the reverse complement.
ACTCTCAAACAACACTTATGCATACATCTACATAAATATCATATGTATATATGTATATATATGTATATATATGTATAGTCACATATACATATACGTACATATAGTGTGCATATAAATATCTATCATGTGTCAAAACTGGCCCACAAAACTAAAAAGTTGACACGATAATAGGAATACCAAACAAACACACATAAACACACATATATATACATATATATATATATATATATACATAATAGTTGAACGTAATATCAGATCTGTTCCCGTTTTCCCATTTGTATAACCAGACTACACCCTGTCAAATTGTCAATGCTACAATTTTATTGAGATAAGACCTTGAAGCGATCGACTCTTCTTGCAGCTATAAGGTATTTAAAGACATCGTATATATATATATATATATATATATAGAACAGTCCTCTATTCTTATAGCGCAAATCATTTAACATCAAAACTTGGCCATTTGAGGCAAACTTTCAACTATTACTTTTATTTATATAACAAATATATATACATTATCCTATTGCTGTCCGGAACTAACATAGGAACTTCCCTGTTCCCATTCTGGCTAGTTTAACTTTACTTTGCCAATTGTAAAATGC